>NC_044279.2:27465204-27482704 GCF_004027225.2 Strigops habroptila
GTATTATGATTGACCATTGACTAAAATGTTACTTGGGCAGTATCTCACCTTAAAGTACTTGCAAAATACCCTTGTAATGCACCCAACCATCTCCCACTGGCAAAAATCTGAATAAACAAAACCAGTGAGCCTTACAATGTAACCTGAAAGTGAACAACCTGGTGCTGGTGAGATCAGCAGGGGAGTGAATTATGAGTTCAATAAACCATCACTAAGAACACATTGCTTCCTATTCCCCTTAGTTTGAAACCAGAAACTGATCACATAAAGTGCCCCAGCAGAATCAGTAACTACTCATCCCTCAATGGTTCTCCAGTGCCGTGTGAAATGTGCAAATATGCTTGACTGTGCTGCAGGTCTAGAGAAGGCACAAACCACTTAGTAGAGTTCTGATCGATCTGTGAGGCAGAAATGTGTGTGCCATCTGCCCAAGCAGCTTGTTTTCTCGTTTCAGCTGAAGAGCGCTGGTGGCTCTACAAGCTTTGCTTTCTCTGCCGCGTCACTTCAGACTTTGGGATCTGAAGATATGCAAATGGTTTGGACAACCAAACATGGTGCCAAAGCTGTGTTCATAGCTAATCAAGCTACAGAACACCAGTTACATCATGACAGATTCTCTAAAAAGATAAGAGGACTAAAATACTAAAGACTCCTCTCCAAAATATTTTACACATAGTTTGCCAGCTTGTTAATAGAGAGCAGCCTCAGAGGCAAAAACTACTCTTGTCTAGAAATTCTGCAGCTGAGTCAGCCAGGCACTATGTGCAAGATAACATGGCCCTGATGGGGGGCTGGCTGGGATGACCTCCGTATGCTGGAAGACAGGGCATGTTACATCAAACACAGCACAGAGCAAACCCAGCTGTATGGCTGCCAACCTGGAGCTGGATCTGATCCAGACAGCTTGGAGCATGGGAAGAGACGCTCAGGTCTGTACGCATCCATCTGTATAGACATTTCCCTAAATCTTCATTTGCAAGTCAGGAGTAAGAGCCTGCTGGGTTTTGAAATTCTACTCATTTTTCCCAATGGCCTCAAATACTGGTATTGGTCAGCCACGACTGAGATAAAACACAATTTCTCCTGCTTTCCTCTGACATTTTGTGTTTTACCCATGAACTGCAATGATAATAATGGATATAATTTTAGTTTTGTTGGGGCACTCCAACAATAACAAAGAAGTCTTTTGAGGGGAAAAAAAAAAAGAATCAGATGGAATATAATAAAACATTACTGAGTTTCTCAAATTAAAAAGTAAGTCTACACAGAGAGAACTGCCACTATTAAGAAAGAAAATATTATGTAAAGTATTCATATAAAAATGTAGACCAGAATCTGCACACCTCTTCAAACATTCAGGTTTGAAAATTAAAACTTATCCTCCAAAATCTTCCAGGGAAACAGATGATTTCCTCCTCCAGGCTATGTTTGTACACTTTCACCCATTATGCTGCTTACAATGGGTCTTTCTAACCCTTCCAGAACCAAAACTGGTCTTTGGAAGTGCTCATAGCAGAGCCTTCTCAGAGGGCAGTCTTCCCGACAACACTTTTCTTCTGCTCAGGCGAATGGGCCTCTGTTTGAAGGACATTCCCGAGATCCTGAAATGCCTCTGTGTTACATTGGTGAGCTCAGCTATTCCTGTTAGCTGGCCAGTAAGCACTTTCTGTAAAAAGACAAATCAGGGTGGTTTGTTTTTTTTAATTTTATATTTGTTTTCATTTTTGCACTTTTCAGTAACAAGTACTTGGAGTAGGATTTTTATTTTGCTTCTGTTGCTTTAAAACTTCAAAGTGTGAACCACCATTCTGCTTATCTATTTTTTATTTTAGTACACTCCTATAGTATCTTCATCAGAAAAACACCAAGCTTAATTTTTAAATTCTGAACTACTATTACTGGTTGCTGGAAATGACAAGCTTTTAAAATAGAACAAATAAATTAATTTTCTGGAGCTCCATCAATCTGATTCTTTTAAAGCCATATAAAAAAAGCAAAAATATTTGGTCACAGTGAATTAATTTCTGAAATTCACTAGACTAAGGTCAGATGCCTTCAAGTCCTATGATGTTACTTTGGTCTAGTCTGGTTGTACCTACAGTGCATTTCAAATCATCGCTAAGGCCAGACATACAGTTGTTGGTGTGGCAGAGTGAAGAGCTCTGAAATGTGCTTTCTCATTTGCTGGAGCATGCTTGGAGTCTCAATAGCAAAGAAAATGGCAGTCATCAGCATGGCTGCAAATCAGCCACGTAGGCAGAAAGTGGGAGGGCTGTGCCACTCCTGTGTCTGTCTTTCAACTGCTTCAGACACATCACCTCTAAGATAAAAATAATGCTCAAGTCTCTACTCAGTATGTGGATGTGTTCTTCTTTTGTTTCTCAGACATTGCCCCAATATTTCCTGAGAACTGAAGACTGCCAAGTTACCTCTTGTTATATAAAATGCTATGGGAAGAATGGGACAGTTCAGAGTGTCCTGGTGAACCCAATGGGACTGCAGCAGAGGAGGAGTTCATGCAGGTCATCGCAGAACCAAGAAGAAAAGATCAAGCAGAATTCTTGCTTTGCTAGCATCCAGTGCAGTTTAGCCATTGATTTCAATGAGCTTTGAATTTTACCCCTCAGCGCTTTATATACTTATTGGTGTAAATAAGCACGGCTTTCAATGAAACCAGTTAGATGCTTGTTTATCAGGATCAGGGCTGCCTCTTTAGAAGGCAGTTATGGTTGAAACCAGCATTCCCCTTCCTCCAATGCATTCATTCTTGAGGACAGAAAAAAGTTTTACAGGGTTGTCTTTAAACAATACACTTACTGTATCCACTTCCTCCCCCTTTAAAGAAGAGCTCTTTATCTAACAGAGTGTTTCAGGCCTCTACTGTGGAGTTTTCTAGGAGAAAATATTTTGACTTGGTACTACAAGAGTTGGCAAAAGTAATATAACATCTCCAAAAGGAGTAACTCTTTTATTCATAGAGAAATGACACTTCATGCAAGTAGGAAATAAAAATTTGCAATTTCTGCAGAAGTAGTTTTGTTAGTAATGTAAGTAATTAACATTTCACACTGACCCAATAGTATTAGTTAAAATTTTGATATGGTCCTCTTACATTCAATGTACACTCTACTGAAAGAAATAGGAGAGACAAATGTTTTTCCCTGTGTTTCAAGAATCTCTGCATTTTTTACCAAAAATAATCAATGTTTTGTTTGGGTCAGTGTTTTATTTGTATTAAAAGCTGTAGTTGATGTTGGTTTTTGTACAGTACAGCTTAGAAGATCCAGGTCAAGAGAAGTCCCTTTTGAATTAGGAATATTTAATGCACATACCAAAAAATAGATTCTAGCAATGTCATTTTAACTGATGTCAGAGTGCTACTCAAACTGGTGCCAAGAAGAAGAATATTATATTTCAGGGAGAGCATGGGAATGAGATTATGTTTATCAAAGCTCTTACAAAGAGACATATTTACACAAAACTTGGAGTGCCTGAGGTACATATATCCAGAAGAAGTCCTGAGCAAATGATGCTCTTTAAGTTAACAAGTGACGGAGAACAGCAAGGGAAAGGAGAGACAGTGATGGTATTTGTGAGGGAACATAAAGATCATTGTCTCTTATTTAACATAGCCACAGCTGCTGGGATGACTTTGACGACAAGCTAATGCACCTCAAGTGTCTATAGTTTCCTGCCTAGTTGATTTCCTCATTAAAAATGAAAACTTTTGCTGGCTTCTCAGCTCACATCAATATACAGCATACCTCTTAGTATGCAGGTAGGTACTAAACCCAGGTTAGTTTCCATGTGTAGAGTATATTAATATAATCTGCTACCAGATAAATCAACATTATCCATTGGCTGTCTGTCCCCTGGAGTTTTTCTGTAGTCTTTTCCCTACCACAACTATAAATTAATCAATCTGTTGTTTCTGTTGATCCTAGCCCATTCTGCTGTCCTCTGCAGTCATTTGGTGTCTTCTTATTATACATCTGCTTCTGATACCCACCTTCAACATACACTTTCAATTCCCCTTAGTAGCTGGTGTCTTTCTCTCATACAGGAGTTTCTTCTTGGGCTCGTGTTGTTTCACAGTCTTCCCTCTTAGCCTTGAGGCCAACTTGGACAGCTAGAAAAGATAAGGTAAGGTAATTTTTACTTAGCTGATTCATTGCACATCATTATCAGGTAGGAAAGTGCAACTCAATCTGATATTTCTCCAGAAAAAAAAATCAAGATAAAATCCCAGATGTGAAGTGTCAAATTCACTCTGTCTGGATGGATGTCTGAGTTATAATAAGAAGTGGAAAATGTATAGTCAGAACAATGAAGAAAACCACATTAGTCAAAAAATGAATGAAGTGCCAAGGGTCTTACATGAGGGCAAATCATAACCAGTGCTCAAAGTGCAATGGATGGGGATATTGAGTAATAGGAAGATAAGGATCTAAATACACTTATTTAACCCCTGAAGGCCTTCAAGGGGCCTGTTCTGTAGAAGCTGGACTATAGCTATATAAAGCTTAGACATAAATGAACTCTGACACTGTCAGAGGGGCTTTCTTTTCTTTTTTCCTTTTTTTTTTTTCTTTAAGGTGAAGTCATTTTTATGACCACCAGTGAAAAGTGAAGTCAGTGCAGCAGTAAGATGAACAAAAGGGAATGAAATGAATGAGGTGGTCATCTTCCCAAGAAGTCCATTAAAAAAAAAAAAAAAAAAGGCAGTATTGAGGTTAATTTCTTAAAAGCAGAGAAACAGAGGTTATAGTCTTTAAGTGAGTAATTCCAAGGACCTTTATAAAAGTTTTTGCCCTCCCAGAGTAGTGAGATGCAACAAATATCCCTGACGTTAAACTAGTGGCTTAGTACAGAAATTTTTCTCCACATGATTAATTAGCCATTGTTATCACAAAACCACTAAGTGGTTCGTTGACTATCGCATAGCAGGAACAGTGGACCTGTTAATAGATTTGTGTACAGCTCTGCATCCAGACCGCCTGGTAGCACAAACTGCACCAGTGTAGGTAGATGACCTTGCTGCTGGTCTCCTGCAGATGGGATGCTTCTCTGAAGACGCGATCAAACTTGAGAGGAGCTAAAAATGCACCAGTATATGCAGAAAACAACACAGTGGGAAAGGGCAGTAAAAACAAGAGGAATATGAGTATATCCAGAAGGATCATTAATCCAGAAATTTATTCAGATTCTAACAGCTCCAATTTTACAAGTATGGAAAAAAAAAATGGGATGCGCATCTTACCATCCTCCTAGTTGTCTCTACCCTTGTTGCTTGGTATTTCTCAACTGTGGAGTCCTAATCTATATTAGGTGCTCTTTCTTTTCTCATAATAAAATTGTTTTGTAGTAAAATAACAGAAGTTCATCTCATTTGCTATTCAAAACTCTCAGTTTTTAACTATGAACCTAAGAGTTATAAACATAAAAAAAAATTTTAGAAGGGTTTAAAAAAGGTAAAAAGTAGGCTTTCTGTAAAAAATATTCCAACACCTATTGTTATTATTGAACATGGATATAAATCTGGGTTTTTAATTCACAAGCTTGCTTGCTTGAAGGCAACCTCTCTGTGACAGAATTCCTGTGTCAGTAGAAGTAAAGAGCATGGGCATCATTTTCTTTATGGGTAGCATAGTGGGTTGGAAATGAAGTGATTCCCTATCATTTTGCCTTGTGAATTCCCTCGTGCTTGCAGAGATTCTCCTGCTTTCCGTTAATTTATGCAAACTGCCGTTAAAAAAATCACAACATATGAAGATAAGATAGCATAATGCACTAATGTATTTTTGTTGTGATTCTGAAAATTACAGAAAGTAATGGTATAGCTAATCTGTTACAATTTTTAATTAAATATAATTTGTAATTACAAATTGATATTCCCAATCCAATCTGTCTCATGCTGATATTCCCTGGTGTTTGCTAACAAAAAACTACACAGAATAATCTGCATGGCACTACCCATATTCTATCTGTTGTGAGTTACATAATATTTTGATGCTGACTAACATGCACTTTGGGGAACATGTAACAAAATGTAAATATAAGGCATTAAAAATCAGCAGCTGAAACTAGCAAGTCAAAAATATATAGCAGAAATTTTGTGCCATAAGCCTCTTAAAGATCAACATTGAAAATTGTTGAGGATTTTTTTCTTTAAAGATGGAATTTAAAATATTTAAGCATGGTTCCAAATCTAACTCCAGTTCCATTTCTCAGAGTACAACAACCTCTGAAGCAGAAAGATGGTTTAGCTCTCAGGCCTACTGAAGATTTAATAGTTGTTGCACTTGTGCTGTCCAGCCTTTCTGCTTTTCCAAATTGGAATGGCTGAAGCAGAACCTTAATGTTAGCAGATACGAATCTGTGAGGTGTGTGGATTCTCTTGGACATCCAGCTGGGGTTTTGTGCAGCAAATATGTTGTCTTTTCTTTTCCTGTTTAATATGTTGAATCCATCTGATATTGTAAGGTCCTTCCAATTTGGTGGCCTTCTGTGATGGAGCCACGGAACTGATGGACAGGGGCAGAGTAGTTGACATCATCTACCTGGACTTGTGCAAAGCGTTTGACACTGTCCCGCATGACATCCTTGTCTCTAAATTGGAGAGACATCAATTTGATAGATGGACCACTCGGTGGATAAAAAACTGGCTCGATGGCCGCATGCAAAGAGTTGCGATAAATGGCTCGATGTCCAGTTGGAAACCTGTAACGAGTGGTGTCCCTCAGGGATCGGTGTTGGGACCGGTCCTGTTCAACATCTTTGTTGGCGACATGGACAGTGGGATTGAGTGCACCCTCAGCAAGTTTCCTAACGACACCAAGTTGTGTGGTTTGGTTGATACGCTGGAGGGAAGGGATGCCATCCAGAGGGACCTTGACACGCTTGTGAGGTGGGCTGATGCCAACCTCATGAAGTTTAACCAAGCCAAGTGTAAGGTCCTACACCTGGGTCGGGGCAATCCCAGGCACTGCTACAGGCTGGGCAGAGAAGAGATTCAGAGCAGCCCTGCAGAGAAGGACTTGGGGGTGTTGGTTGACGAGAAGCTTAACATGAGCTGGCTTCAGTGTGCACTTGCAGCCCAGAAAGCCAACCGTATCCCGGGCTGCATCAAAAGAATCGTGACCAGCAGGTCGAAGGAGGTGATCCTGCCCGTCTATTCTGCTCTTGTGAGATCTCACTTGGAGTACTGTGTACAGTTCTGGTGTCCTCAACATAAAAAGGACATGGAGCTGTCGGAGCGAGTCCAGAGGAGGGCCACGAGGGCTGGAGTACCTCCCGTATGAAGACAGACTGAGAAATTTGGGGCTGTTCAGCCTGGAGAAGAGAAGGCTGCGTGGAAACCTCATAGCAGCCTTCCAGTATCTGAAGGGGGTCTATAAGGATGCTGGGGAGGGACTCTTCCTTAGGGACTGTAGTGGTAGGACAAGGGGTAATGAGTTCAAACTTAAACAGGGGAAGTTTAGATATAAGGAGGAAGTTCTTTACAGTGAGGGTGGTGAAGCACTGGAATGGGTTGCCCAGGGAAGTTGTGGATGCTCTATCCCTGGCGGTGTTCAAGGCCCTGTTGGACAGAGCCTTGGACCACAGGGCTTAGTGCAAGATGTCCCTGTCCATGGCAGGGGGGTTGGAACTAGATGATCTTAAGGTCCTTTCCAACCCTAACTATTCTATGATTCTATGATTCCTTCTCAGTGAACATCTCTGTATGGGATGGTCATTTAAATATGAGCAGATAACTTCTCCCAAATCTTACAGTTTACATGCCAGAAGAGACATGTCCCGCAAAACGGACACTGTATTTAGACATATATTTAGGAAAAAAAATAAACACATTTACCTCTAAACTAACTGGGAATAAGCTTGCGCTCTGGGTCAGGTTGAAGTGTCTAGTGGAGAGGGAGAGGAAAGGCGTAGTTCATCCCGAGAGCCACCCATGTGCTCCACTGCCTGAAGAGTGCAGAGCAAGGCAGGAGGCTCACCCAGAGAGCCTACAGCATACTGACATCTTTGCAGCTTGCTGAGGTGGCACATGCATGCTTACTCTTTAGAGGTGGCAAAAGAAATGTGGTTTTCCTGAGATAGAGAAGAAACCATACAATTCCTTGCCACTTTGCCATCACCTTTACATGTTGGTATATGCCCTGAAACAGGATACCATGGGTAAGGAGCAAAAATACTTCAAATTATTTATTTTCATACTCCTCATTTTGCAGATCTGAATTTTTATAAGTTCCCTTGTTCTAATTTTTGTCCAATTAAAAAACAGTGTGTGAAATCAAAATATACGTAGAATGTGTCACTTTGTGGGACTCAAAATTACAAAAAACTGCCATTTGAAGAGATTGGGGTTTTTTCCCTTTTAGCTCATTTTAAGAAGTCATACGTACGAGTGTGATTTAATGATAGTTTGGTGACTTGGCAACTGGCTCAATGAGCAGGTGTAAAGTTTGAAATGTAAGCACTGTGAAGATAAGCATGTGTTTTGCTGGTGATACTTGAAGGAAACTGGTTTAGATTTGTGAGGCTTTTTTTCCCAGCTGGATGTAAACATTGGCCTTCACATGTCTCTGATTTAAACCAAATTACTATACTTGAGAAAAAAAGGGCTTTTAAGAAGGGCAAAAACTGTGAGATAATTTGTGTAGTGTTTATTAGCCAAAAAAGAGGTAAAAGCAAACAATACATTGGAAAAGCATAGATATGATTATTCAATAGAAATTTGAGGAAATTATCCTAGCACAGTCCAAGAGACTAATGAGTCCATATTAAGAAAACGGCACAGCGCAGGTCACCTTATTATAAAACAGGATATTACAGAAATGGAGAAGGTGCAGCTAAGGGCAAGCAGAGTGCCACAGCAATACAATGATCTTAGTTATTCAGAAAGGTTAGAGAAACAAGATCCATAGGCTAGGGAAAAGAATTAAGATTGAGATAGAGCCTCAGTGAAGTCTGCCAGAGGATTTTCATACAATAGGTATAACAGCATTGAAGACAATACCCACAAGAGGACATTTGAACTTCTATCAGTAAAAGTGCAGGGTACAAACCTGAGTAAGGGCACAGTCATTTAGATTCATTTGCTCAATGTGTAGTAAATAATACAGAGTACAAATTATGATAAAACGGGTTTATGTGGCTTAAAATATAGAGCTAATTAAATGGATGTGTTTTCCCACTTCTGAAAGAACACCTGAACACTTTTATAACATCCCTTACAAACATTTTGCAAAACCTATGTGATCTTATACCTAGCCAAACACACATTCAGATTTGGCTTTAGGATAGGCCAAAAAATGAGACACCAAATGTTACATAAACACAGAGAAGAGTCAAGCCAGCAGGCTTTGTGATGGTGTCTGTGTAATTCAGATCCTTCCAAAATAGTACTGTGATCCTTTTTTTTTTTTCTTTTAACTATGCAGCAGACAATGGAGTACTGCACAAACATTACATATGTATATAGATTTACTTGTAAACATCCTGTAGTATTGAGTGAACAATCAAAAACTAAAGCCTACTGCATTGCTCCATTGTCAGTCAAGAAAGGCTATTTTATTCAGTGAATGTACTGCTGGTTTCATGCATTACAACAACTGGGACTTTTATGAATATAAAAACCTTCATGAGAATATTGATTAGTCTAGATTATTTTCAACACCATTTAGAACTGCAGTTGGTACTCATAGCTTTTATGGTTCATACTCATACTTTTAATCTGTACTTTTTAAACACATTTATACTTTGAAGCAATGGCAGTCTTCACTTAATGGGCAATACCCATCAAGGATGTAGATATGTAATCCTAGAACTAACGTGTCAGTCCAAAGGATAAAGGGTACTCAGTAAATTATTTCAACATTCCCTTTTCACCAAGCAAGCTACATTCTCTGTCCTTGCTGGATCCCTGATAATTAGTCTCCTTTATCTGTAATGTGCTCAAACTACAGGGACTAAGTATGACCTCTGGTGTGGAGAGAATACATTTAATTTGACTTTAAATTTGTAAAATTTTCCTAGTATTATTAAATACAAAATACTTGGTTTATAAAATAGGTTTTAAAAGGGTAAATGAAATACTGTTGCATTTAGAGAAAAACATTAGTTAGATCAGCTCATATATTTAGATGTTTTTGCAATTACTGGCAGGGAAAAAAACGGATTAAAAAGAATTAGCATTTCATTGTGTGCTTGGAAATTAGGTACCACAAAGGTGTGGAAGTAGGTCTGAATAAGAGAGAACTCATATGATTGGGGAGAAAAAGTGATCACTTACGAATCCATGGTGTGCATCCGAGAATCCCATTAGAGACTGTCAAGCTGCATTGGTCAGACAAAAAGAACATGAAATGGGACCAATTAATACTGATGCTGTTGAGTGCATGGCAATAGCTTCTACTTCCTGATTTACAGGGGAGAATACAACTGAGTGGAAATGATTTTGATACATTTGCATTTGTGGCTATAAGTCATACTGTGTATAAAGTGATCTAACAACTACAGAGTAGTGACTATAGACTTTGATTCCCAGTCCAGTGTCTGAGATGATACTGCTGGTTCTGCCACTAATCTTTCTGATGACCTTGACCAGATCTCTTCTCTTTGTAAATGTTTCATGTACTGGGTTTTGTTATATATTGTTATATCAACATATCTATATATGTTGCCTATAAGCCTCTACAGTCTTCTGGAGAACGGCTTTTTCACAGTGTTTGTACAGTCTGCAGCACAATGAGCCTGTGATCTTCTCTAGGGAGACTTTAAATACCATAAAATCATGCAAGCAGCAGAAGGACCATGGCACAGAAAGGGAGAAAATCAATGGGATTTGGGGATCAAGGACTTTTAAAGAGTTTCAAATATATAGTTTCCTGAAATAGCTCCTAAGCTGATTCAAAATTTGCTCTATTTGCTCAGCATGTTTCCATGTCCTTGAAACAATTTATTTGTGACAGTTATATATTTTTACAGATTAGGAGCAGAGAGCTTTGACGTGTTTTTTTCCAAACACTGAATAGTAGGTCCTTAGTACTACTAAAACCTGACATTCTTGGTTCTTAATAAAGGAGTAAATAGTATTCCACCTAAATAGAAGTCTGATCTTCAGAGCTGTGGAATCTTCTGCCAGAAAAATGGTTCAGAGGACTCTATCTTCAGGCATCAGTAAAAAGAAAGGATGAGTTAGTCCTCTTTCAGGCTGACTGGAACCTTCTCCACCTCCTTTGCTCTCTTCATCTTCTTTATTTTCCAAGGTGGCCACCATGGTCAGTGGTTGAAATTGCCACTCTGCAGGTCTTGAGGGGCCATTCAGCAAAAGATTATGGAGCCACAGTCTTCATATTTACACTATGTCCATTGTACAGTAATTTCTGTTGTTGTGCTATAGAGTAGGGACACCTTAGCTAAATAGCAATCTTGTCGTGACAGAAACATGTCCAAAGCAGACCAATGGCTGTTATATTTAAAATGTTCTTCAGCTGATTTTTAGGCAGTGAGTTGTCCCAGGCAGCTGTCCCACTGTAGTTGCAGGGCTGGTGTCTTGGACAGACGCCATGGGCACTACCATGCAAAATTCCTATGGCGTGACAGCCCAGCCTGGCAGACCTATAGGCTGTAACACAGATGGCTTGGGAGCTGAGATTAAACCAAAGCTCTTCCAAAGGGTGTAATTTTAATAACAGATGAGGAGTCTTTTACTGAGGCAACATTTCTTTCTTTTATTTTCTCTTTTTGGAGGGCTACTGGTTTAGGAGGAGAATTGCCTAGTCTTTCATTTACCAGCCCATAAAGTATTTTGCTACGCACTGTCTTAAGAGTGTTCAGGGAGAGCAAGCCAAATGGAATGAAAACCAGAGTACAAGCAGTGTTATCCCAACGGCCTTTTCCCCATATTTATAGCTGCTTCTGTTGACTCATCACTAAAATAAGACTAAAGATCATTTTGTTCTTGACTTATTAATAGAAAAGGGGATTTATGTGCTATCTGGTAAAAAAAATGCTCTAGTATTTATTAGCCACCAGCAACTTTTAAATTCTCTACTGAGAAATAGTTTAGTAGACTGAATTTATCTCTGTTATTCAACACTAGAAGTAGCCTAGGAGAGCCTAGAAGCAGTTAGAATATGTGAAAGACTACTTTTTGCATTAGTGGGTCTCAGGTGATGATCAGACAGATAGTCTACAAGCACTTTGGTAAAGAATAATGAAACTGATGACTATATGATCAGACATCATGCTCTTTCTGCTTGGCTAGTTAACATCCTATTTTCAGTGCATAAATTCTACATGGTACCCTTTAAAATGCACTCAAAAGCATGTAACGTTCACTCTTCCTTTTTCCCCCCATGTTTATGGACCATTTTTGTGATTCTAAACAGAGTTTCTTCCAGTTGAAGTGAAACAAGATCAGTTTAGAAGAGTTTTGCAATGCGGTTCCAGTGTTTCATCAGATAAGTGTTTTATAGCTCACTAGTGAGCATAGTTGTGTATTCCAGTTTCTGCCATCAGCATGAACCTATGTTTCACACACATATTTTATAGCCACAAGTTCTGATACACAGAATCTGCTCAGACTTACGGTTTTGGCACCTCTTGAAGTTTCTCGTATGCACGAGAGCCCATTTACGCTTCCAACAGGCGGTCTTTGTTTCTCTGAACGGGTAACTCAGGTGAACAACAGCAATTAAAAGTCCCATCATTCTGTAGCCCTAACCCCCAAACAGATACACTGTTTTATTTTCACATGTAATGCTCTCATCCTATAAACGAGGTTGTTTGTATCGCAATATCAAAGAAAAAGCTTGACTACAAGCACAAGTTCCCAGGCCTCGGGGTGGAGCCACCTGTGTTGGCATGCATGTGCATTTTCAGCCTTACCGGGCAGTTAATTGGGTTCAGACTAAAAAATGTCTGTGTCGAAGGTGTCATTCTCCCTTTCTTGCCCATTTAATGAAGAAGCAGAGTTAATCACTTTCCAAATTTAGATTAGATATTAGGAAGAAATTCCTTACTGTGAGGGTGGTGAGATACTGGAACAGGTTGCTCAGAGAAGTTGTGGCTGCCCCATCCCTGGAAGTGTTCAAGGCCAGGTTGGACAGGGCTTGGATCAACCTGCTCTAGTGGAAGGTGTCCCCGCCCATGGCAAGAGGGGCTGGAACTAGATGATCTTTAATGTCCCTTCCAACCTAAACCATTCTATGATTCTACGAAATAGTCTTTCTTTCGAGTTTTAACTTTCTTTCCTAAGCAAAGTTTAATGGAAGAAATTATTGTTAAGCAACTGAAAAGTTAAAAATGTGATGATCATGAGGTAGTTCTGAAAACACAGTTAAAAAGTGAATTCCCAATACAATAAATAATACAATAAATAAAACAAAGCTGTGTGATCCAAAGAAAACCAACCACAGCTAATAAAGAAACTGTCTATCACCACTCCTGGTGTAGATTTCTTATCGGTTTGTGAATACATCTTCAACCTCTGTATTTGCACAATACTGATTCACTCCAACCTGAGGATCTAGATCATGCTCTTCCTAATTCTCTAATCACTATTTTTTTCATGTATAGAAGGATACTATCCCAATTACGTTGGATGCAAAGACTGGAAAAGGTAGCTTTTTGGAGGTGAAAAATGACATGCAGTCTTTGCCCACTGATTCCAATGTACTTAATGTTTTCTTGCCATTCTGCAACTACTTTGCTATCACTTGGCCTGATTAACTGAATAACACTGGACCAACAAAAAATCCATCTGATTTTTTCATTGCATTTTTCAAGCAGAAGATATATTAGTGATAGAATTTCTGTTTGCATGAAAGGAAAAAGAGCTGTCATGATCTTGCTGCACAAAGAAGTTATATATAGAATGTGCATGCTAATGACTAGGAGGTGTTGATTAGCGTCATACTTTTGTTTCACACAAAGATGTGTGAACCTTTCATAACAAAACTTGTAAGAAAGTAGAATTTGCCTCATTTGTGTGTTTGTTTATTAAAGTGATACAGTCAGCAGTTTGCCTAAGTCAAACTAATTTTCAACACATCTCATAGCCTTGCTGGGCAGGAATCACACCCTTCTTGTCTTCCCCTCGCCCCAGCCCTTGCCCCCAGCCCGCCCAGTCAACATTACAGTTTGTATTTTACTCACTATTAAAATAAGCACCTTTAGAACAAGCAGTTTGAGTGTTGCTCAGGACTCCATTAGCCCAACATACAGGTCGATGAGTAGGCAAAAGGCTCTTCTCAGCAGTCAGCAGAAGGCTGAGCTGATAAGTAGCTCTGGAAGAGCCAGTGAAGGAAAGCATCAAAATAACTGAAGGAAATAAACCACTGGGTTGCAGAGGGAAAAGGAAGGCCACTCACATTCAGAGAATAATTGACAAAGGTGGGCTTTAGAAATAGTTTTTGGTGGGTTTTTTTGCATACGAAATAAAATTGCCATCTCAGCTCTACTTTGTTCTCACCTCATGCCTGCTCAAGCTGACTTTGTTTCTGTAACGGCCAGGAAAGGCTTTTCAGAGGCAGATCTGAGAGTCAGCTTGAGTAGCTGAGGAAAGGAATTCCTCTCCTTGAGCTTAAGTGGGCAACTGTGCCGGTAATGGATATTTTAGATGAAATATGTGGCTCTGCATGCTTGTTTATGCTATGCTGAAGATCCTGTTATTGCTTTTGTTGGTGGATGATTTCATTTGACAAAGAAGTGCTACAGATTCATCTTTATGTATGAATTTACAAGTACAGAGTGGGAAGCATAAAAAAATAATACAGAGCTGAACATGCAGAGTCACAGCACACAAATTACAACATTCAGCAGTTCAAAAATGCCAAGACAGATAATTTTAATTTTTCATAGTACCTCTGTGCTTGTAAAGCTTTAGCTTTTGCTCATGATGATAAACATCAGGTAATCAAACTCACTGAAGAACAGACTAAACACTGTTTCAAAACTTGGTTGCACGAGAAAAGAGAGTATATTGCTCATATTTAACCTGTACTCCTGCGAACACGTGATGTGTTGTCAATGTCTGAGTTTTCTATTCTAACTTTTGCTGTGGGCTTAAAGAATAAAATGAAGTTTTTCTCTATGGCCCATCTATGCCTGGGCTAAGTTAGTGTTTGTACAATCGGTCGTGGGGCAGAGTGAAATGCTGCCACCCCCCAAATCCTTGATAACACCCAAGTAGTTTCAAGAGATACTTTGGTTTTATAAGTCGCTTTATGCTCTCTCTAGCTTTTGGAACACACTGTAATTCTCAATAACTTACCTGACACACGAAGAAAAAATAATGAAAATATAAAAAGCTTTTTTATTTGGGGATTCCAGCATTTCTTTCTGGAAACATTTGCATGAATATGGTAATATGGTGTGAAGAAGGAGCAAAGCAAAAGCTTACAAAGTGATTAGATTATTTTTTCTTTTCTTTGTAGGTTCTCAGATAAATGATATTCTGGTTCATTGTCTTAATTAATTGGTCCTACTGACTTTACTCATCTTAGAATGCCACTTCTGATTCTTCCATCCTATGGTGGTCTCGGAGATCTGGCTTTGCTTCTCTGCTGGACTTTATAGCTTTCTTCTACTATTTGAAATTATTCAATCTGCTGTCTCTTCCCATCTGATTAATTTAACAAGTATCCCACCTCCTGAAAGGGGGAGGAGAGATATGCCAGTTCATATCCATTCTGAATTAATGTTGCAACTGGGCATGCTGTTTTATGATAATTACTAGAAATCAGCACATGTTGGGATGTCTGTGTTGCTCATCAATGAGATAATGTTATTAAAGTATTTCTTACCTTAAGAACATAAAAGTTGAATTAAATTCTGAAAGGATTACTACTGATTTTTAGTAACATCTATCCACTTCTCAACAATAAAATTGCATTAATTGGCCTGTCAAGCATAAAAATTACCTTACAGTGGAACTTGGAGTGGCTTCTTAAATAACATAAACATGGAAAAAAAAGTCTGGAGATAAGAATCTTACCACATTCCAGGACTTACTTTATACTTCATATATAAAACTTAATAGATGTTGTTTTTTCTCTCCACACACACACTCCCCCTCCCCCCATGTGAGCACATATTTAAATAAACAAAATGGCAGAAATATAACTAAAGGAGTTTTCCAGAAGAAAATCCACACAGGAATGATTCTGTGAAGCCAAATGGAGGGTACAACTGGTGGCTGGAGAACCTCTACCACTGCCCCAGGTCTCCAGCTCAGGCTGAAGGAATTCCTATATTCAGTGGCCATGAAACGCCACTCCAGCATCTAGTGGATCTCATTAACTACCCCATGTTTCTGCTTGATATAGAAGTTTACCCATAGGTGATAAATTGTGGGCTCTGTGGTAGTGATGATACTGCAACACCCTTCCTTCACTAAAACACATAGGTTATTACTAACCTGAGAAAATAAAAATAGGATAAAAATGTGTGTATGACATAAATACTTAATTTCAGTGCCTGCCCTATATTCTTGTATAATAAACAAAAAACAATCCTGAAATAAAGTCCATAGATCTGGCTGTTCTCTGAAGTAGAGGTTTCCCCTCTACACCACACTGGATCTAACTATTCATTGTACAGGAGAGAAATAATATGACAAAAGGAATCAACAGAAAGACCTTGAAAATCTTAATCTGTTTTTCTGTTCTCAGTACAAGACTTGTTTAAAGACAGGAAAGTTGCTACTGCAGTACAAAATGAACCATAAAGCTAGACAGTGTGCTTGATCTTGTTTTGATTCACATCCACACAAAACAAGTTACTAGCAAGCTATTTAAATATATATATACACATACACAGAGATAGATACAGTTGTTAATGCTCACCGTATTAAAGAAGACATAATCTCAGTTTGATAGGGACTAAGAGGAAAAATTAGGTAACATGACAATGTTCATATGGAAAATGAGAAAATTTCATAAAAAATTAAGAGCATACAAAACATTACAGCCTAAGTTTGGTTTTGTTTTGGGTTTGTCAGAGATTTACTGTAAAAATGTGAACAATGTATCAGTGCTGTAGACTCTGGAAAATATCACCTGAACTCAGCTACCTGTATTATAATATAGAATATTTATAATATTCCAAACTGTCTACCTCAGACAGTTTGGAAGCCAGAAGAACCTGCTGAAAAGCTGATCACACAATTCCTAATACAAGTGGTATTAAAAACAGAAGAAATTTTACCTTTTATTTTTGTTTCAGCTTTGATTTGACACAGATGGAAAGAATCTAATGAGAATATTAAGCAACTTAAAATGCTTTTAACCTTTAGTAGTATTTTGTCCCTGTTTTCTCACAGGACTTCTGATTTCTGCATTCTGAGCTAAGGCATTTTCTTTCATTTAGCTGCAGACTCTGGCTATGCTATGAGAGGCAAACTTCACTTTGCTATGTTAGTTGACATACTAGTTTAGTTGGCTACATACTACAAGGTTGTCTACCTTCAGACGTCTTTAAAAATCTTATCTAA
>NC_044279.2:27492704-27515204 GCF_004027225.2 Strigops habroptila
CAGGAAATGAGTTGCCATTAAAAATGATAATGTAATTGAAACTGTTGCAATAAAAAAGCCTAATAATTCAAAACAACGGGAACAGTGTTTCAACTACGTAACCGAGATAAATAAGAATTAATAACAGTATCAGACATCCTTCCTTGGTAAGGAATTTTCTAAAGGTTAGTATGACAAGCTTCTGAAGTTTTAATATGTACTTTGCCAATTTTATAAGAACATCTGTGTATACACATTCACAGATGCATGGACTAACAAGGAAAAAAGGAATGAATCCATCTGGAGTAAATTCTGAATTTGCTATCTACAGGATGTGCTAAAAGCATTTGATTTTCACTTAGACAGGCAAAGCAATGATCAATTGTTTTTAAATTCTTGCTAAAACAGAACTATTTTATTCAATTTCTTATTAGCACCTTTATTCCCATGTTGTTTTTCTTAGTATTCTTTGCATAAATATATACAATTTACTTTGAATTAAAGCAGAATACCTTAAATTTTCACTGCCAGATGAGTAAACTGGAAAAAATTTAACTGAATTCACCAAAGCAGATAAAATATAAAACCCAACTCTTCTTTTGATTGAAGTAGATATAAACACAGTAAAACTCTTAATATACAAAATGAGATAAGGTAAAACCATGACTAGTCTCACTGTATATAGGTTCTGCCTTATGAACAGAGTATACAAAATATACTAAACAAATATTTAGCAGTCAGCTACAGTACATGACTTCCTTATAGCTAGAATACAAAATAAAGATTTCTATCCAAGGATTACTGGATTACTATCTGGGTTAGTATCCAACATGCCACTACATAGTAATTGATAAAATAATAAAGAACATGACATACTGCCTGATTCTCCTTACAGATTTAACCCTGCCATACAGATTAAAAATGTAAATTGAGCCTCATCTCTTATGTTTCACTGTTGCAGTATTTCTAGCGGACACCTGAGGTTTGAACACCCCAGGGTGAGCTGAGGTCACGCAGAACCTACCTCAGCATAGGCTTCAGTGAATTTGAATACAACTATTAGGATCTACAGGCAACAAGGTGGTTCAATCTCCATCTGAATTTAACTATATTTGTTCTTATTTGTTTGGTAGATATGTATCAAGGGAATGTGGGGTCATTTAGAAATTACTTTTATCACTGAAAAACAATTGAACTGTGTCTTCTGAAAGGGGGAGAAAACCCATTCATCTGTTTTTATGGCAGTACAAGTAACTGTGTGCCTTGAGATTTAAGGGACCTTTGAGAAGGTTGGGGTTTTTACTTAGTATCTTTCTTCAAACATATGTAAGTGTTGAAAAGAACTTCTGAACTCCATTTAAACTTCAAATTTCAGTTATTTTCTTCAAAATTGTGTCAGCTTTTTATGTGTCTTCCATGTTTTTAATAATGATATAATGCTATACTAATCACTTCTAGATGCTGTAACACTATTCTTACAATATTCTGTCCCCTGTGTTGCTCCCAAAAAATTGCATTTTGTGTACCTGTATTTCTTCATTATGGTGTCCCTCAAGGGTCTGTACTGGGACCAATACTACTTACTACCTTCAGTGACCTAGCCAGTGGGATAGAGTGTACCCTCAGCAAGTTTGCAGATGACAGTAAGCTGAGTTGTGCAGCTGATCTGGTGGAGAGAAGGGACCTTGAAAGGTCTGAGGAATGGGCCTGCATGAATCTCATGAAATTCAGCAAGGCCAAGCATGAGGTCCTGCACCTGGCCCAGGGCAATCCCCAATGACAATACAGGCTGGAGGATGAAGGGATTGAGAGCAGCCCTCCAGAGAATGAACTGAGGATACTGGTGGATGAAAAATTGGACATGGGCTATCAATGTGCACTTGCCACTCAGAAAGCCAATCTTATCCTGGGCTGCATGAAAGGAAGTGTGACCAGCAGGTTGAGGGAGGTGATTCTCCCCCTCTACTCTGCTCTGAGATCCTATCTGGAGTATTTAATCCAGCTTTGAGGTCCCCAGTACTAGACAGCATGGACCTGTTGGAGTGGGTCCAGAGAAGGGCCACAAAAATGGCCGGAGAGTGGGAACACCTCTCCTATGAAGAAAGGCTGAGAGAGTTGGGGTTCTTCAGCCTGATCTTCAAGGATCTGGGGAGACCTTATTATGACCTTTCAATATTTCAGGGGGGCTTTGTAAGAAAGATGGAGACTTTACCAAGGCCTGTAGTGACAGAACAAGGGAGAACATTTTTAAATTTGAGACATAAGGAAGAAATCTTCTACATTGCGGGTGGTGAGACACTGGAACAGGTTGCCCAGAGAAGTTGCGGATGCCCCATGCCTGGAAGTGAGCTGGATGGGGTTTTCAGCAACCTGATCTAATGAAGGATATCCCCACCCACAGGAGGGGGTTTGGACTAGATCTTTAAATGTCCCTTCCATCCCAAACCATTCTATGATTCAATGCTACACTTTCCTTTCCATGCTTGAAGAATTCTGACTACAGAACTTTTATTTTTTACCATATGAATTCAGTTCCTTTAAGGGTGTTGTCCAGGTTGTTTTTATTACATTTATGTGGTTGGAATGCCGCCACTGTACAAACAGGGAAGATTACAAGGAATAGCCATCAAAAAAGCACTACACATTAAGATACTAGCTCCTCTTGTGCTGTAATTTTTTAGTATTGAGGACTTCTTTTTTGCAAGGACAGTTCAAAGATTGTTTTGATGACTGATCTGTGGAAGAATTAATAGCTTAGAAGACTAATATTTTTTGTCAACTATACTTTCTTCCAGATCAACAGTAAACCAAGACCAAATCAAGCAGTTCAGTTTTTCCATGCAAAAATGAATTTCATAGGCTTTTCTACTAGCAGTTTAAGAGTACAGCTTATAGAAAATGTGGCCATGCAAACATCTCTTTCTGGAAGTGTAAGCACAAGGAATATAACATTGGATCTTGAAACTAATATTTCTCTCAACTCTAGAGTTTGTTTTTCAAAATCAAAGGTTGAAAGGCAAAGTTGAAGCATGTCGATTAGAGATGTAAAGGATCTTACATTTCTAGTATTTTCTGTATATTTTGAGGAGGAAGTACCTATACTAAATATATATGAAAAATAAAACCATTTTTTTTCTTTTCCATAAGCAAAACAAGATTTGACCACCCACCTATGATTCTATCTTTTAAATTGCTGAATACATTCCTATCTTGAAGACTTTCACTATAGTATTATACATCTCAAGATATTCATTGTACATAGAAAGCAAAATATTCAGGTTGGTATTCGTTTGTAACTAACATGAAAATATGTTTGTGTGTATGTTTCAATGGATAGACATATATTTAAATGGATTTATTTTGCAACATTCTACACCACTATTTTGTCATACAGTGGAAGTAACGTACTAAGGACAAATTTCAATGCGAAGCATATTTAAATATAAATTCCGAATAATATATGCCACATCTTTTGATTAACAACCATACTACTTAACTCCTAACAACAAGTCATAGCTCAGTGATGTCTGAGTTTTGATCAAAACTTATCTATTAACAATGGGAATCTGTATTTTAATGATGATTAGTATGGTTCCTTGATGAACCAATCCTGGGTTCAGAACTAGTCAATATTTATTATTAATGACATAGAAGATAGAATAGAAAGCATGGTTATTACCTTCGCAGATGTCAACAAAATGGGAGGTAGCGCAAGCACTTTAGTGAAGATGATGAGATTTCAAATACGTGGCAACTTGAGAAAATCCACATAGAGGTTTAGAAAAAAATGTTATATGAAGAAAGGCTGAAAGAAGGATGCCTTAGATTATAGAAGGAGCAACAGGCCAGATGCTAGAGTTAAAAATTAGTACAGATGCTGAAGCATTGTATCTGGTTGCTTGGGGAGCCTTGGAGTCCTCATCCTTGGGAGCCTTTATGAAGAGGTTAGACACACATGCGAGAACTGAGTTCAGTCACTGCTAAACTCTTTGGCAGAATAAAGGGATGATGAAGTTACTTCTTAGTGAGTATTATTACCACATCATGTTCAGATGTCCTCATCGAAATGGCTGTCTCCTGTTGAACAAGTGCTGGCAAACTAAACCTCTACCTAAGCTCAGGACTAACAGTGCAGTGTAACAAACAGGCAGTGAGGAGATGCTTGCAGCAACAGCACAAATAAAATATGGCAATGCTACACTATTTCAAATAACTTTTTGGCAAAGACATAAACAAATGAACAGACTCATTTCCATGGATCACCTTCTTTACAATTGGTGGTTCTATTGTTATAAAAGAAGATTTTCCCTGTACTCCAGCAATTTCAAAATTAAACTCTCTGTGAGAGACCTTTGCAACAGAAAAGGATTCTAGTAACATGCAGAGCTGACTGCTCATTTCAGAACATTACTTCTTCCTTGCTCGTAGATCACAGAACATGAAGTCCCTCTGTCCCTGCATCTGCCTCAAACACCCACTCTTCTGCATGCTTTACAGCTTTGCATGGAGATTTTTCTCTCACTCCTGCAACTGCAAACTACAACTTCATGTTATCATGTTCTCAGATGTATACTATAAAGACATCACTGTTTATATTATTTAATGGGAACAACTGCCAGGTGCCAGGAGACAGGTAACAGTTGCTGGACAGTTAGAGGCCTTATGAACACTGTTTGTAGGCTGCTGGAGAGGAGCTTTGAGGCTTCAAAGGAAAAAGACAGATAACAGGACAGGCAGCTGAGGGATAAATATATACTAGGAAGGAATGTATAAAGTAACTCCCAAATATTTAGAGATGAAGCCAAATTCCCAAAGCCTACAATAACTCTTCTGATACAAGCTGAACTTGTCTTCTGAGTTTTGCACAAGATAAGCCTGATCCTGCCTTAGGAAAACTTGTTTAGTATTACAGCTACTAAAATCCTGCTAAAATCTAGGCAGCAGAAACAAGTGTTACATTCAACTTTTAAACATTGGAACTTGTGCTGTCGCTGACAAGAAAACAACCAGATCCTACAACCAAGTACATGATTTCTTAATTAAATTGAGTTGAGCTGGTGTCAACAAGGAGAAAAGATACTTGGTGCAATACTCTCAATTATGGATAGCATGTTTTCTACAGAGGTTTCATGTCATATCAGCTTTAATGTAAGGGGATACTGAATCCAGCAAAACAGCAGTGAGAATGCAGGACAACAAAATATTAATTACAATAAACAAGGTTTGGATTTCATTAGTAGAAATAGTGCTCACCCCAGGCTTTCAATAAAAAATACAAGTTGTCTTTGGAAAAAATACGAAGTCAGACAATGCATTTTATAGCCATCAGCACTGAGGTACTACAAAGACCCTTCTCCCAGACTAGAGATGTAACAATTTAAGTTTCCCTGTATTTCTATCATCCACTTCTATTGGGGGGGAGGGGGGGGGAGGGATAGGAGGAGGGGGAAAGGCAAGGGGTTTGGTGTTGAATTCTGAAAGCCACTGGGGAAGTGCCACAACCCCTCCAGGATTCCCAGTGGAATCTGAGTCCTTTAAACATTGTTGCCCATATCTACCAAAAATCTCTAATGTTCTGCTAAAATCATTTAAGGGAAAGTGCTGTGGGACATCATGACAGAGACATGTAGTCTCTCAGACAGTTAAGTCAATGTAATGACTGGCACTGAAAAGACTTTGCTCTTGGCTTTGTACTGAAGAGATGGTAGATGCTGAGAGAGGAAAGCTGCCCAGGTCAATGTGCTTACTGTGAGCTTTTTAGCCAAGCGTATGTTTTGCAGCAAGTCATATAATTTTTTAAGATCTTTCAGTGCATGTTTTATTCCACATAGGGTTGCAATAATCAGTCTAAAATCATAAAAGGGTGATTTTTTCCTGGGTTGCAGCTGAAAGTATTTTGTATTGCTATGGTGACTTAGGCACCTAGTAACACTAGAGAGTTTTTTACTTTGGTATTCAATGGCACAAAGGGCAATAAATTAGATGATGTCTTGAAGTCCCTCCCAGGCTTATTTTCTATGAGACTTTAATTTTGATACTATTGACTCACAAGCTTTCCTAATGCTTCATGTAGACCTATATAAAGATGACGAATTTTCTGGAACTCAGCGGAAGAAAGTTTTCCCAGGGGAATCTTTGGGACTCAACAGTTTCTAAGCCATATGTAGTATGACAACCTTCGTTGATTATTTCTTTAAAGATTTTGTTTTCCTGTTAAAGTAAAAAAGGTTTTTAAAGTTAAAAAAAAAAAAAATAGTTCCCAGACAACTTTAACCACTTCCTAAAACAAATGATGTATAGTTTGACGCATTCTTCCTTACAATTCTGTAGACAGCCTTAAGCCCACAGACATTACATATTCAAAACCAACTGGTTAGTCTACAGATACTCTTCCAACTGTACTATTTCTTCACTGTCTTTACTTCCACTACATTGACTATGCTTCAATATATCAAAAGAACAACAGAACATGCTATAGTTGTGTAACACAGTACCTTTGATAGAACTGCATATTTCCAGTGTAACTTTTAATGTTGAACACCTGAAATTTTTATTTACATTTTTACTTATTACCCACATTGCCCTCAATTCTTTCATCTGCTGCAGGCATCCTGAACTACAAGTGCTATTTTGATTCAGCTACGCAAAGTGTCCTGTATACTTTGGGAAGAAATATTAAAAAGATTCACAGCTACAGAGTTCTTCAAACTGTGAAAGTCTGAAAATTTCTGTGTAGAAGTCAAAAGGGAAGCTACTCAAGCACAAAGAATACTGTGGCCAAACTAATTCTTTCTGTACATTTCTGTATTTTAGTATTTGAAGAACATTTTTAATCTTTATTTTTTTCTGAAGCATCTTGGCTAAAGATTTCTCCGTGCTAACATCTAACACTGTATAAAGTATTTTCCCAGTTTAACCTGTTGAAACACAAATTATTTACAACTTCCATTACTTTCAAAGCTGTGACTTTTGTTATACTTTACTATGAAAATACTTTTCACCAAATTTTATTTGGCAAAATGATAATCACTATATTATAGATCTAGTAACTGATCCCTTTGTTGTGGAGTGGGTTTTTCCTTTTGGTTTGTTTGTCTTTTTTTTTTCTAGTGATCTGGGCTAGCATTGCCTCAGGAAGAGCTGTATGTCATCTTGCCAGTACAGCTCTAGGTCTGTAGGATATTCTACAGCAGTTTGAAAGGAAAAGCTCTCCTTTCCAATCCACTATTTCTGATCCATAATTTTTATATTTATGCTTTGGTAGGCAAATGGAGACAAATCCCCAAATCCTACAGTATTTTCAAGATGTCTAATTCTATTACTTTGACTTTTTACAATTTCATGCTGTTATAAAAAGTTTCTTATTTTTCTTAAGTAGAAGTGAATTGTTTGTTGACATGAATATGTACAGCCATTTAGGGAAATATTAATCCAAATATTGAGAAAGGGAAGAAAGAGTATTAGACAAGTAATTAAATACAAATTCAGTAATGCTGCAACTGTCACTGAATCCATTATTATTTTTCCTTGAACACCAGGAATCACCTCCCCCATGTATTTTCACATATACTGAAATGCTGAAGAAGTGTTATTATTTCTAGATAAAATAATGCCTATATGGAAATCTCAACCTGTAAGCAAGAAAGGAGGGAAGGTCCTATTGTCACATATCCTTGTCAGGCAGCAGAGGGTGTGCTACCTCATTTCACTAAGGAGAGGGTAAAGCTATAACATCATGGTGGAAGAAGACTGGAAATGTGATGCCTATAGAAGCACTGCTCCTCAGTGGAGGTATTTCTGGATGAGCTTTGTCAACTTGCCACTTTCAAATTATACCCTTCCACCCTGGGTCCTCCAAGAGCTGTGTTGAGAAAAAAAGGGAAGTAGTAACCTTTTCTTCTCTCAAATGCAACACTGAAACACATAAAAATACCTTAAAACATACTTCTTTTTATATCTATCACCCATCACCAGGATTTCGAGCCTATGGTGGTGGAGCTGGGACTTGCACTGATTTGGTGGTGGAAAGCAGAGACAACAGCCCTAGCTGTCAGGCACTGCTGCAGACTGACAGGAGATAAGAGTGCATTGGAATAATTAATTAGGCCACTAAAGTTTGTCTTCTTTAGTTCATCAGTAGAGGAGACAGCTTAAGATGGAATTAATGATCAATGGTCATAAAGTGCCTCTGCTGCATCAAGCAAGGTATAGAAACAAGTAAGTATGACTTTGTGTAAGTCTATTATTGCTTTCACAACCTTGAAGACTGGAGACTTTCTTTCCAATTGATAATAGGGGTTGATAAAATTTTATCAGTGACTGCAAAAGAAGCTGGTGTTCTCCATGCATTCCCTTCAGTTGTTCTAAGATAAAAAGTAGGTGAGTCCCTCTGGGAAAAAGAAAAAAAAAAAAAATCACAAACCCCATCATTACCAACTGCACAAAATCGGTCTGGCAAACACTTTTCTTTTGTGATACCTTAGAAAGATGCATCATTGCAAGAGGAGCTTCCTTACTCAGAGCAGGGCATGACATTTCATAAAGTTCATCTTGGCCCAGTCCTTCAGCCCACACAAGTCCTGTGAACAGATTTCCTATCCTATACATATAGACTGCTCCCCCTAATTTGATGTCATCTGCAAACCTGATGAGAAGGAGGTCCATCCTCCAGGACATCAATAAAGATGTTAAACAGGACAAGGCCCAGCATATTCTTATGTCCCAGGAGAAATCAGAGAATACCCAGGTTTTGCAAATGGAAGACCAGAGCAAAAGGCAAGAACAACTACTAACGGGATATGAAGCTCTAGCATGAACATGGCAGAGGAAACCTACTTTGAGTTCATATGTATCTCTAATAGACATTAGAGGGGACAGCAGGAAGATACTTGCTGTTAATATCTGAAAATCTGAACATGGCAGTATTTTACAAAAGAATATGCTACAAGCTACACAGATGGTCTGAAAATGAGGTACAAAGATTAAGAAGGCAGTTTAATGCCAAAGTCCAAAAAGTGATTTTATCTCTATCTTTTCCATTTTAGAGGAATATAGATTGCAGAAAATACTGAGACATTACACTTCTACTAACAGGAAAAAACTCTCAAACCTTTTTAAAAATCATTTAGAAACTCACTGGTTAAGAGGGCACTCCCAATTAATCCTGCCACGACTGGCAAGAAAATATTTTCTTGCTTGTATTTGCACAGAAAAAAAGGTTCTGGATTCCAACATTAGCAATTTTTCTAATGCTGTAGACTACTAAGAGTGTACAAATTTTCAAAGATCTAATGAAAATATTTCAGATCTGGGAGAACTCCTTGTCTTATTTGGGAAGAAAAAAAAAAAAGAAGATTTTAATGAACTAAAATTGAGAAACGGGGCTGCAAGCAGACACAGGAATATCAGATGGAGATTAGGAGTGATTAGAAGTGACTGAAGGCAGAATAAGAAATGAGTGAAAGCCAAAGACATGAAGACAAACGGTTTCCTGGGATGAAATCCAGATCTCATTTAAGTCAATGGCAAAATTCCCCTTGACTTCATTACGGCCATGATTCCACTTGTGAAGTTTATTCACAGCAGAAGATGTAAGTGAAATAAGCAATGCATCTGACAGAAACCTTGGGGAGAAGGGGGAATAACCAAGGTAATACGCACTGAACCACGTATTTTTCTACTAGACAAATGAGGTGGAATAACAAGTATGTGCAAGACCACTAATTTTACCTGCCCTACAAGGCTTCTAAGAGTAATACAACAGTAAACAAGGAGAGCCGAGGGATGTATTTTAAGTTGCAAATTCCTGTGAGAAACTTCAAAAATCTAACTCATATTAAAATTAGACATAAAGATTTGCCAGTAATAAAACTAGTTAGATGACAGAAGAACGGAAGATTATTTCACAACATGGAGGTAGGTTAACAGTGAGAATTCTCTAAGATCCTACATTACATTTCTATTCTGAACGTAATTATGAATATCCCAGAAGAAGATATAAACAGAAGTAACACAATATATTTAAATTATTGATATGTAAAGTTAACTGTGAAAAAAATAACAAAGCTGACAATCTATGGCAGATCAATTTAATGTTGACAAATAAAAGAAAGAAAATAAACTACACATGTATATCTATCTACAGTAACCACTTATTAGGAATCCTTCAATGGTGCCTCTCTTGAAAAAGTCAAACCCCAATATGTCAGACTAACTAGGAGAGAATAATGACAGTGACAATAATATAAACCATGTTTATGTATTTATAGTAGGCCCTCACTTCAACTTCTTTGTTCAAGGTATTGACTACCTTTTAGCTATTACTCACTCATTTCATAAACAATATAGCAAAATCCACAAAAGAAAAACAGAAGTGACCTATGGCACAGTAAATGCATCTCTGTGAGGAAACAGTAAACATGATAGGAGTGGTTTAATTTATCTGTCAACACAAGAGGAGTAGCAGCTTTGAGGTATGAGTAAAAGTGATATAGTAGAAATAGGGATTAAAGGAAATACAGGGAAAAAAGCATGTTCACTTTCACCTTACACATATATAAGTTAATATGGCATATTTATGATCATTTTATCATTAGTTACACCACTACTAATTTCTTCTAATAATTAAAAGGCACAGAGCTACTGCTAAAGAAAAGTTTTTAGAATCCTCAGTAAGTTACACAGATAATGAACTGTGTTTTCCTTTAAATTTTATTAAATATGTTAATAGGATTAAAATATGTAAGTATTCAATAATTCTGAGATGTTATCTGCCACTACTCTACAAGAAAATGTCTTAACACATATTGACCTTCACACTGCAGAAGCCAGCCAGCCATTACTTCATGGAAATCAGTAGCAAATCTCTCTTTCCACCTTTCTATACCATAGGTACTTCCCAAATCAGGGACGATTTTGTGCTGCTTATCTACAAAATACACCAATACATTTGATCCTAAAGTGGCTGGATATAGAGTTTGGTGCTTCTTGCCCTATCTGTTTGGCCCTGCCAGAATTTTTAGGAATCAAGTTCTGATTAAGAAGATGATATAACACAGATTTTCTGATTCTAGTGACTTATTAAAATTCCCATCCTTGACATTGGCTTGCTCCCTTTGGTGTCTAAATATTTTCTCTGTGATAGAACCACAAAAAAGTAGAAACTTGACTAGAAATTAGCTTAGGGCACAGGCCTCTAAAGTCTTTCAAACCACCAACTACATCTAGTTCAAACGTCAAAAGTTAACATGCTAAACAAAGAAAAGGATTAGGGAGAAAGAGCACTGAAGTTTTAAAGGTAAAAATTCAAAGGAAAATGACAAAGGACTAGAGATTTGAGTGTCTGAATATTTTTGTTGTTGAAGAACCATCGAAAAAGAGCAAGCCTGAAGACAACAAAGTTTAAGAAAAGCGACTATGGATCTGGCATGCTCTGTAGTATCTAATGGTTGGGAAGTTCTAAAAATTGTACCAGTTACACAGAAACTTAGCAGCAGCAGCAACTAAATATATCAATATTATGTGTGGGTAAGAGCAGGCAAATGTTCTCTATGTGAAATCTGGAAAGCTATTCAGTGATCCAGGAAAAGCTGAGGGAGAATCTGGAATGTACTATGTGTGGGTTTTATGCATCTTAATATAAATACAGGATATACAGAATTGCTTTTTCTATTTCTGTTGAAAACTTTTACATCGGTAAAACTCCGCTATCCCAGAAAATGTATAACCGAGCAGTTAAGATAGTGTGGGACAAAAAGGCTGAAAATAACAACCTTTTACTAACACTTCAGCATGCTTTTTTGTGATTTTATAAGCTAACCATCAACATTTGTCTATAGTGGCACCTAAACACTTTGTTGTAATGCAGCAGCAAAGGATTAAATAGCATTACACTTACACCTGGGCATGGTACTTTTTTCCTCTGTACCTACATATTTACAGATGTAGTAACAAACAATGTAATGCACTGTATGCATTTCATTTGGCTGGAATATAGTGCCCTTGGAAGCAGAAATCTGTTAATTGACAGGTATGCTTGATGACTATGTTTGAAAAGTTTCAGCAGGATGCTACCGAAGTATTTCCTTTTCATATGCTAAGTTTCTTGGAGCATTTATTTTTTATTTTTATTTTTTCCCAATGTTTAAGAGCATGGACTTGAAGTGATGACAAGCTTTGCCTGCTGGAACAAGCCTGGAGAATGGCCAGCCCTCGGGTATTTTTTTTTTGCTGAATAAGTTAATGGTTAACAAGTAGAACCACAAGTCACACTTGGCAGGGACAGATGGGTCAAACTGACCTGTGCAGGACTGTCTGTACTGCCCTAGCGACATTTTTCACATTAGTTAAATCTTATACTTACTATATATTTTTCATTCAATCTTAGAAGTAAGAGTGCTTAAATATACTTAGCTATGAAAGCTGTTCCAGATTACAAATAAGCGGACTTGGACAATTCAGCTAGTCTCCAGTTACACACAGTATACATGAAAAAACCTTTTTTTTTCCATATTTATCAGAAGAATTGAAGAAAATATGGCTGGAAGGAACCTCAAGAGATCATATAGCCTTTTTATACTCTTTCCCTACACCAAAGTAGGGTCATTTATACCTAAACCACTTCTGACTATTTCCAGTGAGTTTTTAAAAGCCTCCAGTATCAGTGGTTCTACTGTGCTGGTACACATATAAGCACTTAATTATTGTACAGTCAGAAAGGTTTTATTTTTTCTGGTGTCTATCCTAACTCTTCTTGCTGAAATGCTAATCAGATAGTTCTTGTCCCATTCCCAACGGACAAATTCATTCCCATCTCTGCACAGTGTTCTGCAGACTGTTATCATTTCCCTACCCAGTTTCTCTTTTCCCTAATATTTTTAGTCCTTCCTGAGTCTTCAGAACAGGCCAAACAGAAGAAGTGGATGAAGGATAGAGCTTACTGTTACGTACAACATTGCCGTTAATTATGCTTTCACAACCACATACCTTTCTCAGCACACATTCAGTTGGTGACCTGCTATAATTTCTAGAGTTTTAAGAATCACTATGTATCCAGTCATCACCACCTCATATTTAAAGCAGAGATCGCTCTTACATGTAACACTTCAAACTTACTCTAAATTTTCTCAGAACATTCACAAAATTGTTAACAAGACAGAAATATTAATCACACCTCCCATTTTTACGTTATTATAGATTTCAGATTTAGATTTGAAGAGCAACATGTCTGAAAAATATATTATATGTGTATGGCCTCTGCAAGAAAACACAAATATAGTCTGCCTGCAGATTGCGCCGATTAGCTGAGAGATCACAGAGCCTACATTAACATACAATGCCTTTTAACCACATTGGCCTGTCCTTAACACAGACTTCTGATTCCCAGGGCACTATATTCTAGCCAAATGAAATATATACAGTGCAATACGCTGTTTGTTACTACATCTGTAAATATCTAGCTACAAAATAAAAAAAGAAACAAACAAAACATGTTTTAAGTTGTAATTTTAGTAACTCCAGATGGACACAAAAGCATAATAACTTATTTCACGGTGCCATGAATAAAAGGTCATGCATAGTAACAGAACACTACTTGACGGGTGCTTATCTCAAGGTCTGTCAGGGCTACCAATCATGGTTTACCTTTCGGTTTCATGTACCTATAGTGCAGTCTAATGCCAACTGGCATTGTGTCAAATGCTTCTCTAAACAAAGCCTGATTCTACATGGGGAGAGTAGTGTAAGTAATATACAACCTCCATTCAAACTACATCTGACGATGCTTTTCAAAACTTAAACAACTCAATTACTACCTAAAGACTTGAAGAGTTTGGAGATAGGATTTGAAAAACCTTTTTGTTTTGCCTTTCTACAGCACTTACCACAACAGGGCCCCATTTCATTCTTAATACCATACTATAAAAACAAACCACAACAGGTTAGCCAAATTTAGCTAAAATATGGGTTTTTTTCCCCTATAAAAACAAACAGAAAGAAGAGTTGCATTATACACAGCTACATCTGGAATGCTTTGAAAAACTGTTAACACCTGTACATGAAAATAAATCCAAACTGTGTAGTTTTATGGAATGGCTACTAGAAAGGTTAGGAAAATGGACAGTCTACTGAATCAGAAAGAGCCTGCTTGGTCTACCAAAATGAAGATTCAAAGTTCACAGTGTGCTCTCCGGAACACATTCGAGAAACAAAGAGAAAGAGTAAGAAAGACTATAGAAGCTAGAAAATATATAAGTGAAACTAAATTGGAATATAGCCTGGAAATTGGAATGCAGCTTATAATCACCAAAGGAATGAAGTTCCACAATGGCTTTTGAGATGGACTATGATAACTTTAAGAGAGGAACTGTATGACGTGTTTGTCTACAACATAACTCTCATTTCCTGTGTTCTTGGAAGAGGAGATAAAAGCTCAGAGAACACTTTTCAGCTGTGATGCAAATAATGCCACATTTACAAGGAATGAAGAAAAGGAGGGAAAACATAACAAGAAAATAAAAATCAAGTTGGGGGAAGTCCCTAATTACACAGAGTACTACTATCACAGCATAACACTGCATCAAAGAAACATTTCCCCTTATCCATCTCAATCCCAAGCTCATGGAAGTCTTTGAAAAGGGTTAGTGAGAGGTCATGATCATACAAAGGTTCTGCTACATCATTAAACCTCTATTAATGGATACAGTGAAACAAACGAACTTCGTAAGTCTAGGTGAAGGAGAAAGTCTACTGGATTTGCTCAGCCTAATTAAAGATATACATTTAATACTGTTGTTAGTTTGAGAAAACCGCTGGAATACCTGTGTTTATAACCCTAACAGAGATTAAAACAAGGCCTGTATTTCACGTACACATTCCCAGCACTGTTCCAAATCACAGACTGCTGTTAAATGCAAATGTACTTTGCCAGAAAACTGTGGGCACTGCTTCTGTATATGGACTTTAGCAGGTATAATCACGACCTGAGTCATCTTGAGATTTGATTACTTTCATGTAACCTACGCATGGGGTTTAACACTGAGATGAAGTCTTTCTATAAACTCTTAAAAAAAGTTAAATGAAACTTTTAGTCTATTAAAATGTGTGAAGTGCTTAGAGTTCAAATTCTGAAGATTTGACTAAATAATAGTCAAATAACACCACTTCCTCAGCATAATAGCATGTATTTTTCAGTTAATCTTTGCTTCGATTTATGGATTGTAATTGAAACTACTGCTGTAAACATTCTCAACTGGATATAATTGTATGTTTTTATTTAACTGTTTACATGATATGTAAATGTAAAGACACATTTTGGACATGTGTATTTACAAAAAAAAATTATCTAGAGAGTCTACTTTCAAAAATTACTCAAAATCCAAATGCAATCATCAAAAGTGGATAAAATTCCTAACTGTAGATGCATTTTTATAAATACACTGTTAATGGCACTATCATCTCAGCATGAAAAGCATGAATAGTTTGCCCATACATTGAGAATTTGTGACAGCAGTACCACAAAGTTTTCAGCAAGACAGCTTCCAGAAAGATTCTGTGAACCCCCCCCCAGGACCCTACCAACTTCTACAAGCCATACTATGGGGATCTGACACTTCGCAGCTGAAGACAGTATATATATGGAGAGATATTTTTTTCAAGAACATTGGGAATGTACCGTTAACGTGCAACAGTTGGGGCTGGAATAATGTAAAGGAGACATAGCAACCTCTCCTCCAGAGTAAGACATGTAACATTTAAGATGCTAAAGAGGAAATGATAAAGGACTGGAATATCAGTCTTGGAAGATAAGAAAACTGATGAACAGAAGCAAAATGGAGAGGATGAATGGACTGAAAAGTAAAGTAATGCAAAATAATAATAAGCCAAATATTTAGAAAAATATTCAAGTGAAAAGTTAAGTCAGTATGAGTGGTGAAAAATACTATTAATCAAAACATCATTGCTTGTTTTTCCATTAGTGTCCACACATGAATGGCTCTGTACGAAGAAAGTAGGGAGTCACAGTCACACCTCAAAGTGTTTACTATCACATGATCAATACGACCGGTAAAGGCAAAAAAAAAAAAAGTAAATGGTAAGAAAATAGTATGATAAAGTGTTGGACTGCTGGACTCACCTGTCACTTTCAGGTGCTTTGCAGTGCTAGGCAAAGACAAAATCATTTCACTGTGTATTCTCACAATAGAGCTTCCTTCAATGGGAATACGCTCAGACAAAAGCTATAACCTTTAAGATCCTGTTTCCTAGCTGTTCCTCTTTTTATATAAAAATAAAAATCAATTGTTGTCACAAAGTCTCTTTGCCCATTACCTTCATATGTTAGACTTATGAATAAAAATGTGTGAAATTAAATTATACAGGCATTGAAATATCATATGATTAGGTGAAACATTTTTGTTGAACAAGGATACCCAGAAATACTGCAATTGCTTCCACATTCATCCGCTCAATTACATGCTTCTCACCTATTTAATAATGCTTGTTATATCCCTGTTAATTGATGTGTTTTGAGAGTTTATTTTCTTACACACTATGTCAAGTCTTCTACAATGAACAAGAGACTTGGATCATAGCAGTCTCCTAGAACAGAACTAGCCTCCAAGGTAAATGCAAAAAGATCATGAAATGGACAATGCAGTGATAACCAAAAAAAAAAAAAAAAAAAAAAAAAAAAAAGGTGTGTGTGGGAAGACGGGATTGGAACATTATGAAGTTAAAGAAAGAAGGGAATGAAAGGGATTAAAACAGGAATGACAGGTAACCTACTGTAAGTGGTGTGAAAGCTTAACAGTGGGGGACTGGAATAATCAGATATGGGAACGACCTGACAATGGAATGCTTTCAAACTGAAGCACCTCAAAAGTAAATGATCTTAGAGCAGAATAATCATATTTGCCTCTGGGAATAAAATTTAAAGATAAAAAAGTTTGAAAAAAAACCCCCAACCCCAAGTTTGATGATTATGCAGACAGAACTGCAAAAAGAAATAATCCAGTCAGGGCAAGAGTGGCAAAAGTAAAGCAGTAGGGCTGGGAACAACAACAGAATACAAAGGAAAAGGGGACTGAAACCACAGATGGTTGGAACTCATCTTTTCAGACAGAACTGAAGATGAAGGACCACACTGGACAAGTTCATTTTTTCTAACTCGTCTCAGATTGACTCTTAACTCTTGTTCATTTAGTAAAAAGTTATTTCGTCTCACAACAACCTAACATAATATTTTCTAGAAATAGCTTTAAAGATCATGGGGTATATGTGTGTCTTGACATTTGGCTTCAAACAATTCCTGTCCTACAGAATACAGCACTAGAATAGCTGAACAAAGTCATATATGAGATGAGGCTATACGAATTAACTTTTTAAGATGGGACTTTAAAAAACTGTTCTTGTTCTCACTGTGCTTTTTTGAAAAGCAATCAACAATTAAAATTCTAGAAATTAGAATGACATCTATTATCTCCAGGATTCTGGATTTGCTGTTAGGAACTAGATTATTTTCATAAATCAACTAAGAGTATGAGAGATTAGTTTCATTGTCTTCAGTCTACACTCCCATAGAGTGTGAGGAGAGAGAAAACCATGACGATAGCCCCTTCCACAAAACCTCACCAACAGGATATTTGCACTCACTATGTCCTCTGCTAACTCCTCCCACTTCTTATTAAATGAGCTACAGTGGGTTTTAACAGAATGGCATAACCACCCCACAGTTTCCTATGGTGAGACTACATTTCCTCAGACCACAATTTTCCGAGTTTTCTGATGACCGATTTCTTTTTGTTTCCTCAAGTGTTATGAGCAGCTTTGCAGATTAAAATTTTACCTTTTTCCTCCCAAATTTATATAGTGAAGTAAACCAGCATTTTGCATGATGCATTTGCCAAAATATGAACACATGGACAAGAGATGCACTAAGTGTTCTGGTGATAATAAACGCCCTGGTCTGTGCCAGTTGCAACAATCACTTAAGGGTGATCGATCTTGTACAAATGCACAAACACCAGCAACACAATTGAACTTGACTTCCATTCCTGATATTCCATCCCCAAGAGTGAGAATTCTTGAACATATAACAGAGAGAGGAAAAATAATAGCATAAAGTTGATTTCATTATGATCCTGATGTTCACTGAAGAATCTAAATGTACTGGCTCTGAAACAACTGACTTTTGACTCCCTCCAAAACTCTGCACCAGTACACTGGCTACAACACAGGTTAAAAAGAAGTTATCACTAAATCATGAATTATTATTGTCCCAAGTACCATTCCATGTCTTATCCAATGTTGTTGCTTCAGGGACAATGAAAGTTTTTCCAGTTTCCCACAGCCATGCAGCTTTAACTGCACTTGTTTGGATGGATGTGGTTGGTTTGTTTGTTTGGGTTTTTTGTTTTGGTTTGGGTTTTTTGTTTGGTTGTTTTGTTGTTTTTTTACTTCAGAAGTCTGCATTTATACCCCAAGCGTATGCATACCCGAAAGGCATATACTGTGGAGCTTCCAACGGAATCCATGTACAACTGTTATGCAAGATTAGCAGCACCTAGATCTACATAAGTAATGAGGTTTTTGTAAATGAAATACCTTCCTTTGTGTTTGTCACTTTGATTGCTTATCAGCTAAAACCCACAGTATTTTGGAGAAGTAGTCCATGTTCAAAAAATGAAGGAAGAAACAGTCTTAAGTATTGATTTAAGTGAAAAGATAATTGTCTGACATTGATTGTTGACAACTGATATTAGAGGAAATAGGAATTTTGAACAGAACATGTATGTCCATAATAAGTAACTTATTTTCTCAGTGAAGATTTATGTCAAGGGAGCACTCAGTGCCCACATGAACCCACCAGGAATCTGATTTGAAGGCCAAAGACAGAACTTGGATTTAATACTGCTGAAACACAGAAAGTAAACCTAGGATTTGAGATGCCACTCGTGATATGCTGCATACTGGATCATGGCGTTACCGTCTTCAGCGAGACTGGCAATGGAAACTGGGAGGCATGCAGCATAAAATTTCAGATGCTTTAAGTAACTATTAATACAGGAGATATCCCAACTACCATGCCATGGTTATATTGATCACCTAAAACTTCCTGCAGTATTTTAAAGTGTTAAGAAATGGAGCAGATGATGTATCATTACCCAAGGCAGAAACTGTAAAGCTTTTAAAGTGCCACTGCCCTAAATACACTGGCTGGGATCCACTGCACTTAGCAAGCATTTAAATGCTCTACATTTACCTGAAGTTATATCCCTACCTTCATTCTCTAGTTAATGAACGGAGGCTATTTTCTAAGTAAGTCGATTCACCCGCCCAATTTAGGTATCTGTCCACAGATGGTTAAATTGATGACTCTAATTGCTTTTACTATTACTTCAAAAACCGGATGTGAAGTATCAGGTTCAAATCCAAAGACTGGAATAATTTCCCCACTTTCTGACACTGAGTAGCTAAGGTATTACGCTAGCAGAAATCGATTTCTCTGATAATGTTCTCATGCTCAAAGCACAGAAATACTGACTACTGTACACACACATACACGCACTTAGAATCATAGAATCGTAAGGGTTGGAAAGGACCTTAAGATCATCTAGTTCCAACCCCCCTGCCATGGGCAGGGACACCTTGCCCTAAACCATGTGGCTCAAGGCTCTTTTCATTGTTTATTAAAAAAATAAATTTATGCTCAAAAAACTAATGTGAACATTCCAAAATAAGAAACTTTGCTATTTATCTGGTAAGATGATATTCAGTAGAATTTTAACAACCAAATGTCTGAGATGCTTGGCTTTGACACTGTCACTGGGACTCTTCACACTTCCTGCTGATGCTCTAATACCAAACAAATGTTTCTCTCTGGAAGCTTGTCTAGACTCCAAACTCTGCCCCTTCCCAACTGAAGGCTCTGATCTCTAAATCAAATGCAACCTCTTGCCTCTTTCCCTAAGACCATGCTCCACTGCTTCTGGCTGCGTGCCAACCTCAAGATGGCAGGCAATGTAATTGCTCAGCATATTCCTGGTGTCGTGGCTATTACACTTTCCTGGGAATCAGGAGATGGAGGTTTCATCTACTTGGACATTAATAGAGCCACTGACTTCACAGGTGAGTGTAGTAATTATGACTCCCTCAACAACACTTCTGTAGGGGGGAAAGACCCAGACCTCCTGGGTGAACCTTCTCAGGAAGCTACAAATAAGTGGATGCTTTCAGCAGTAAAATATATTTTTTCTAGTGTGTTAAACATTTTTCATTTAAAAAACCCCAAAGCCTGGGATTATGTAAGCTATGTAACTAATGTAAAATCTAAAATGTGTCTTCACTGTTTGCCCTGTTCCTTATTTATTTTACTTCTGTAATGCTTTCCCCTATGTTCTTTTCTCATTTCCTTAAGTGATAACCCTTAATAAACCGAGGGGCCCTGGCTAATGGAGACAAGGAAGAGGCCTCTCTTCTTCCTTGGCCCTCTGCCTCCTGTACAAGCCCCTTCCTTCTTTGACTTTTCCTTGTAAATTGCATTCACTTCCTTTTCTATATTATCAGCTCCATCAGCAAGGAGAAAGCAAAAATTTCACAAATGAACAGGTATCTAGTCCTATCTTTTGGCTGACAATTCTTGGTCTCACAGAAGGCCAGCAATCGTGCACTAAATTTGGTGCAAGGCATGAATGAGCATAACCTCTTTCTCCAGTGGTATCTCAATGCATTTACATTCTGTCACTTCAATCTCTCAATAACTGAGAGTCATAAGTTTCAAAAGACTCAGCATGGCAAGTCTCAAAACTGTCTGTTTTGACAAATGACATATCATAGAAACGAGAGAGGAAGGCTGAATCTTGAGTTAGGGCGTAACTCAAATTATTTCCTTTTTTTTATAAGCAACAATATGCAGTATTTTAGCTATCAAGACAGCGATAAATGTAGCCATAGCTACATAATCATATGCACAGATATCTCAGTTTATCCAGCAGAATGGCAGACAGTACATGGGATATGTAAACAGATCTGCCAAACACTTAGAAAACAACTTTAATAGCAAGTGTCATTCTTTTCTGTAAAGTAGCTGTTTTTAACACACATGATCTAACTCTTGTTTGCTCTTTAAAGTTTTATTGTCTTGGCATTTTATACAGGAAGAGAGCATTAGCATACTCAGGAGAACTGCTAAAAGTAAAAGGCCTCAAGCTACCCACTGCATGGTTGATAGCATAAAGCATGGGATATAAAAACTTTTGTCTGATTGCTCACTTTACTTGTTTTAGAGTAGTGTTACTCTCAAGAGCATATATTCATGTTCTTTCTACTTCAAGTTTTATTACTTCTTTTGTATTATTTAATACATCTAAAGACACTTCCAAAAGACAAATTTTTCCATTTTGAAAAAGTAATGGTTTGGAACCTGATAAAATACATGACTGTTCACAGTGTATTGTTTTCAAAGGCAAATAGAATAAATGTGCAATAAAACAATTAAATGTGTGACAATAAACATTTCTGTGTGATCATGGATATATTAACATGCCAAACAATAGAAGAAAAACTAGGCAAAATATTCCCACTAAAAAAAGATTTGGATCAAAATGGATTCTCTACACACCAGAGCATAAGTAGAAAGGGAGTCTGGTCTCAATTACTGTTATTGCTAAATATCCCAATCTAGAAATTAAAATTAACGGTAAAAATGTGAACAAGAAAATGAATGAAAAAAGGCAAATTGGATCAGCTATTTTAAACACAGAAAAAAAGTCCATATTGTACATACACATTAAAAATCATCCTACAGTAAACTTAAATCTACGTCTACTTACATATCACATTGCTAATTATTATATAAATAACCTGGGAAACAATACCTCCAAGATACATGCTTTACTATTTAGTAAACAAGAAACTGCCATGTTTGACATCACTGATTAAGGCCAGGCATTTCTAAAGCTTCAGACACATTTCTGAAATCCACAATACATCAATTTTTAATACTTCCACTCTCTCAGCTCCATTAAAAAGATGGTAGGGGAAAGATTTTAGAGTAATTAATGATATAGTTAGCTGCTAAATATTAATAGGAATCGTAGTCTTGCATAAAATATAACATATAAACCTTGCCAATACAGACGCACCAGTAATTAAACTTGAATATGTAATTACACTGATTTATACGACAGGCAAAAAGTTACACTTTACTGGCTTCTCTGTAAACTGTGGGCAACAGTTAAACTTTGCATTTTATGGTTTATATAAATGGGCAATATCTCTACTACAGTTCATAAATGGTTTAGAGACTCATAGTGAAAATTACAACTAATTCCAACACGAACATTCTGACTAGACCTTACAAACCAGACTGTGAAAATGACCACCGAGATCAGCCTCCTGTTACATTCAGTGCTCACAAGCAAGTTGAAGAGGTTAAAAAAAACAAAAGGCAAAAAACCGCAAGGTTACACCAATTTACTACAAAGTAAATGAAGACTCATCTGTTTAAATGCTGTAATATAAATG